>NC_069499.1:278932122-278962122 GCF_027579735.1 Bombina bombina
TCCCCCTCTTTTACGCTCTCTCTCCAACTCTTTTGCTCTCTCCCCCCTCTTTTGCTCTCTCTCCCCCTCTTTTGCTTTCTCCCCCCTCTTTTGCTCTGTCCCCCCCCTTTTGCTCTCTCTCTCCCCCTCTTTTGCTCTCTCTCTCCCCCCTTCTTTTGCTCTCTCTCTTCCCTTCTTTTGCTCTCTCTCTCCCCCCTCTTTTGTTCTCTCCATCTCCCCCCTCTTTTGCTCTCTCTCTCTCCCCTCTCTTTTGCTCTCTCTCTTCCCCCTCTCTTTTGCTCTCTCTCCCCCCTTTCTTTTGCTCTCTTTCTCTCTCCCCCTCTTTCTCCCCCCTCTTTTGCTCTCTTTCTTTCCCCCCTCTTTTGCTCTCTCTGTCTCCCCCCTCTTTTGCTCTCTCTCCCCCTCTCTTTTGCTCTCTCTCTCCCCCCTCTCTTTTGCTCTCTCTCCCCCTCTCTTTTGCTCTCTCCCTCTCTTTTCTGCTCTCTCTCCCCCTCTTTTGCTCTCTCTCCCCCTCTTTTGCTCTCTCTCCCCCCTCTTCTGCTCTCTCCCCCCTCTTTTAATCTCTCTCTCTCTCTAGCCCTCTTTTGCTCTCTCCCCCTCTTTTGCTCTCACCCCCTATTTTGCTCTCTCTCCTCCCTAGTTTGCTCTCTCTCCCCCTATTTTGCTCTCTCTCCCCCCTATTTTGCTCTCTCTCCCCACCTCTTTTGCTCTCTCTCCCCACCTCTTTTGCTCTCTCTCTCTCCCCTCTCTGTTGCGCTCTCTACCCCCTCTCTTTTGCACTCTCTCCCCCTCTCTTTTGCGCTCTCTCCCCCCTCTCTTTTGCGCTCTCTCTCTCCCTCTTTTTTGCACTCTCTCTCTCCCTTCTATTTTGCGCTCTCTCTCCCCCTTCTCTTTTGCGCTCTCTCTCCCCCCTCTTTTGCTCTCTCTCTCTCTCCCCCCTCTCTTTTGAGCTGTCTCCCCCTCTTTTGCACTCTCTCCCCCCTCTTTTGAGCTCTCTCCCCCCTCTATTGTGCTCTCACCCCTCGTTTGCATTCTCTCCCCCTCTTTTGCGCTCTCTCTCCCCCTCTTTTGTGCTCTCTCTCCAACTCTTTCGCTCTCTCCCCCCTCTTTTGCTCTCTCTCCCCCTCTTTTGCTTTCTCCCCCCTCTTTTGCTCTGTCCCCCCCTCTTTTGCTCTCTCTCCCCTCTTTTGCTCTCTCTCTCGCCCCCCTTCTTTTGCTCTCTCTCTTCCCTTCTTTTGCTCTCTCTCTCCCCCCCTCTTTTGCTCTCTCCGTCTCCCCCCTCTTTTGCTCTCTCTCCCCCTCTTTTGTGCTCTCTCTCCAACTCTTTCGCTCTCTCCCCCCTCTTTTGCTCTCTCTCCCCCTCTTTTGCTTTCTCCCCCCTCTTTTGCTCTGTCCCCCCCCTCTTTTGCTCTCTCTCCCCTCTTTTGCTCTCTCTCTCCCCCCCCCTCTTTTGCTCTCTCTCCCCTCTTTTGCTCTCTCTCTCGCCCCCTTCTTTTGCTCTCTCTCTTCCCTTCTTTTGCTCTCTCTCTCCCCCCTCTTTTGCTCTCTCCGTCTCCCCCCTCTTTTGCTCTCTCTCCCCCCTCTCTTTTGCTCTCTCTCTCCCCCCTCTCTTTTGCTCTCTCTCCCCCTTTCTTTTGCTCTCTTTCTCTCTCCCCCCTCTTTCTCCCCCCTCTTTTGCTCTCTCTCTTTCCCCCCTCTTTTGCTCTCTCTGTCTCCCCCCTCTTTTGCTCTCTCTCCCCCTCTCTTTTGCTCTCTCTCTCCCCCCTCTCTTTTGCTCTCTCTCTCCCCCCCTATTTTGCTCTCTCTCCCTCTCTTTAGCTTTCTCTCCCCCTCTCTTTTGCTCTCTCTCCCCCCTCTTTTGCTCTCTCTCTCCCCCTCTTTTACTCTCTCAATCCCCCCTATTTTGCTCTCTCTTGCCCCCCTCTTTTGCTCTCTCTCCCCCCTCTTTTGCGCTCTCTCTCCCCCTCTTTTGCGCTCTCTCTCTCCAACTCTTTTGCTCTCTCTCCAACTCTTTTGCTCTCTTCCCCCTCTTTTGCTCTCTCCCCCCTCTTTTGTTCTCTCTCTCTCCCCCTCTTTTGCTCTCTCTCTCTCTCTCTCTCTCCCCCTTCTTTTGCTCTCTCTCTTCCCTTCTTTTGCTCTCTCTCCCCCCTCTTTTGCTCTCTCTCTCTCCCCCCTCTTTTGCTTTCTCCCCCCTCTTTTGCTCTGTCCCCCCCGGCTCTTTTGCTCTCTCTCTCTCCCCCTCTTTTGCTCTCTCTCTCTCCCCTTCTTTTGCTCTCTCTCTTCCCTTCTTTTGCTCTCTCTCTCCCCCCTCTTTTGCTCTCTCTCTCTCCCCTCTTTTGCTCTCTCCATCTTCCCCCTCTTTTGCTCTCTCTCCCCCCTCTCTTTTGCTCTCTCTCTCCCCCCTCTCTTTTGCTCTTTCTCTCTCCCTCTTGTTAGCTCTCTCTCCCCCTCTCTTTTGCTCTCCCTTGCCCCCCCTCTTTTGCTCTCTCTCCCCCTCTTTTGTTTGCTCTCTCCCCCCTCTTTTGCTCTCTCTCTTCCCCCCTCTTTTGCTCTCTCTCCCCCTCTCTTTAGCTCTCTCTTCCCCTCTTTTTAGCTCTCTCTCCCCATCTATTTTGCTCTCTTTCCCCCTCTCTTTTGCTCTCTCTCCCCCCTCTTTTGCTCTCTCTCTCCCCCCTCTTTTGCTCTCTCCTCCTCTTTTGTTCTCTCTCTCTCCCTCCTCTCTTTTGCTCTCTCTCTACCTCTCTTTTGCTCTCCCTCCTCTCTTTTGCTCCCTCTCCCCACCTCTTTTGCTCTCTCTCCCCACCTCTTTTGCTCTCTCCCCCTCTCTTTTGTGCTCTCTCCCCCTCTCTTTTGCGCTCTCTCCCCCCTCTCTTTTGTGCTCTCTCCCCCTCTCTTTTGCACTCTCTCCCCCCTCTCTTTTGCGCTCTCTCCCTCTTTTGTGCTCTCTTTCCCCCTTCTATTTTGCGCTCTCTCTCCCCTTCTCTTTTGCACTCTCTCTCCCCCCTCTTTTGCGCGCTCTCTCCCCTCTCTTTTGAGCTCTTCTCTCCCCCTCTTTTGCGTTCACTCCCCCCTCTTTTGAGCTCTCTCTCCCCCTCTTTTTTGCTCTCTCTCCCCTCGTTTGCATTCTTTCCCCCTCTTTTGTGCTCTCTCTCTCCCCCTCCTTTGCGCTCTCCCTCCCCCCTTTTGCATTCTCTCTCCAACTCTTTTGCTCTCTCCCCCCCCTTTTGCTCTCTCTCTCCCCCCCTCTTTTGCTCTCTCTGTCTCTTCCCCTCTTTTGCTCTATCTGCCCCCCTCTTTTGCACTCTCTCTCTCCCCCCTCTTTTGCTCTCTCTCTCCCCCTCTTTTGCTCTCTCTCCCCTTCTTTTGCTCTCTCTCCCCCCCCTCTTTTGCTCTCTCTCCCCCTCTATTGTTCTCTCTGTCTCCCCCTCTCTTTTGCTCTCTCTCTCCCTCCTCTCTTTTGCTCTCCCCCCCTCTTTTGCTCTCTCCCCCTCTCTTTTGCTCTCTCTCCCCCCTCTTTTGCTCTCTCTCTCCCCCCTTTTTTGCTCTCTCTCTCTCCCCCCTCTTTTGCTCTTTCTCTCCCTATCTTTTGCTCTCCCTCCTCTCTTTTGCTCCCTCTCCCCTCTTGTTTGCTTTCTCTCTCTTTCCCCCCTCACTTTTGTTCACTTTCTCTCTTCCCCTCCCCTCTCTTTTGCTCTTTCCCCCCTCTCTTTTGGTCTCTCCCCCTCTCTTTTGTTGTCTCTCTCTCTCCCTCCTCTCTCCCCACTGTTTTGCTCGCCTCTCTGTTTTTCTCTCTCACTTGACTATGCCGCTGCCACCACGGCTGCTCCCATCGGCCACGCCCCTTTATGTGCACTCTTGCCCGATTACACCCCCTTGCCACGCCCGCCAGCTACTCCCCCAACACGGCACACCCGGCCACGCCCCCACCAGGCAGCTTCCACAGTGTGCACTCCTCTGCTGCTCAAGGCCAGGTATGTTTGTCCTCATGCAGTCTCTACTGCGCATGACTGCATCTGACAAACATACCTGGCCTTTTATTATATAGGATGAGGTCAACTGAAAATTTGAAATGTTTTATTACATTTGATTTCATTACCAATACATCAATGCTTTACCAAATATATGAGAAGATAAAATAGTTGAGGCATACCCAAAATTATTATTATTTATATTAAAACACTGCCTAGTTTCTATAACTTAATGTTTTATTCTTCCCTTAGAAAAGCTTAGCTTTTCCCAAGTGTAGTTCTAAAATATTACATTATGTGACAAATCAGAACTTGTTTCTTGAATGTTTGTTAACATTGTCGGTTTGGATCATTTGGATTAATTTATCAGGAGACAAAAACCTTATTTAAATTCCAAATGAAATTGTGTTTCATAATGAAACTGCTCAGAGAGAGAGAGAGAGGATATGATCAATGCACTGTCCTGAACATGAAGACCAGGCAAAATATGAAATTAATATAAAACCAGAATGAGGACTATAGAGTTTAGCTTCTTCTTCAGTGCTTTTTCTCTATTGCATTTATATAGGGAATTACCCACTGTATCTCTGTATATTTTATTTGTTTCAATATAAAATATTTGTTTCAATATAGCATATTTTGAAAATAGTTGCATTCCATTTGTTTCTCATAGGCCCAAATTATCTATAATTCACCATCCTGGAGTTAAATATCACACTGACTTCCATTCCCTTCCTCTGTTCTTCACAATTCTTTAAATAAGGGTCTGAACCTGAACCCTAAAATCTGCTTCCCATAAAAAGTAATGAATCTCTCTGGAATGTAGAATCTTACAAGCGAGAGAAAATGTATCATGGAACTCTAGGCACGTACATATCAAATTACACTGCTTTCAGTGCACTATACCTTTTGTTTGCTTTTGCACAGATAATTTCACCTGAGCATAAAACTTTAGATAATAATGGCCCAAAGTCAAATACAACACAGTATGGAATACTTATTATATATATATACTGTATATATATGTATATAATATTTTTATTTAGGTTATAAAGCAAATTAACAAAAAGCAAGGTTACAAGGAAGTCATAAACATAGGCATATGTCGGCATAACAGTATTATTGTCAATAAGATCTACCCATAGTGTTGCCAAGTAGTACAATAGTTTTGATTGTAAACAGCACAGTACAGTGTAACATAAAGATACAAATAAAAACACTCTTAGGTAGAGATATAGTCTATTGAAGAAAAAATGTACCTATATGATCAGGCTCAAACCTCTTTTATATTTATACTTGACTATATCCCGAACCTTGGGTATTAGGAGTATGGATCATTGGGAATATTGATATCAAAAGTAAGGAAGTAGAGGGTAAATTTGAAAAGTTGAAGGAACTTTACAGTAGCTTAAGATTAGTAATAAATGGTGTGCCGGTGGAGAAACAATTAATATACCTCTTGTACATTTTGTTATGAATGTCATTTAAAAAAAACTAGGGCTTATATAGTACATATACTAAGGTTTATAGTTTATGCTGTAGATAGTGAGATCAGAGTCCCAGCCTTAACACCTTCATAGTGATCCATAGTTGAATCGTTTGGATTCAAGCGTGTATAATTACATAACTATGTATATGGATATAAATTATCTAGTCTTTGGAAATCAATGTAATTGGTTCCCTCTATAATAGTATATCTATGAATTTAAATAATTTAAAGGGAAAGGTCATGGGATATATTTTCCCTACCTCACTAAGTAAACTAAATGTGGGGGGGGGGGAGGCAGAGCTATCGTCAGAAACTGTTTTTTCTTGGGAAGACACGGACAGTTAGGCGAGGCAGAAACATAATTTTTAGGAGTCTGTTTTCTATAGATCTAAAGATATCAATATATATCTTGGCTGGGCTTTACCAACTGTGTTGTCTCTTTTAATATGTTGTAAAGTAGGCAAAGGGAGGGATTATATTAACAATGGATATGGGGCTATTGGTATCAATCATAAAGTTCTTATAGAAGCAAACTGTAGCCATATAAGTAGTATAGTAAAAGAGAGATTTGCTATCTACAATCATATAGAATTGAGCCCTATCACCAGGGTATACACAGGTAACAAGTAGATCAATTGTAATTGAAGATAGGTAACTTCTAGTGGTTAACTACTTTTAATCTATTAATGTTGCATATTATTATCCTAGCCCCTTAGTAGTATGATAAGAGTATAGGTTTAGCTGTGGTAGTCTTGAAAAAATGTACATACCCACACAAGTTGTATATATAAGTCCCCTATCCCTAGCATGATTAAGGGATATTGATCCCGAAAGGTTGCTTGTTTTGTTGTCAAGAAATAAAGCCTTTTCTACTTAAATAGACAAGTACTGTGGATGTTTACTTTTGTGGATCTATGTTGGTAAAACAGGCAGTTTCCACAATCTTCACATGCACTTTCCCAGCAGCTGTTCCAATAAAAGGACATAGTTTTAGCTGTGGTAGTCTTGGAAAAATTTACATACCCACACGAGTTGTACATATAAGTCCCCTATCCCTAGGAAACATATGTCAGAGAATAAATTGGTAAGAGCTAAAAGAATACCCCCCGGCACTAAATTACTCTCAATACAGAGCAAGGTTGATATTGTTCTTGGTTAAGGTCCTATATAACAACAATTATACAAAATTAAGCAAATACACAGTATTAATATAATAGATAATCAGTATTAGCGTATAGTATGTCCATATATGCACATTAGAAATTACTATGAACTAGCATATACCTCAATGTCCTTCTTCAGTTTGAAAATATGTAGGGGAGGCTTTTCTTGTGAATCTATAAGGAGTGTATATATTGTATAGGAGCCTTACTAAAGTAATAGTAACATCTTAACCCTGTCTCCATTCTCAATTGGTATACAAAATTAGTTGAGAGGGATCTGGGCTGTAGCTAAATAGATTCAATACTTTGTAGGAAGACACTAAACAATCTAACAGCTTTAAAACATAAGTGTTTTGAGAACAGTCTCAGTTGCTGTCGTTCATTTCAAAAAGGACAACAGTCTTATAAAAATACAAACAAAAACTCCTCGTCAAATTCTTGCAGATGAGGGCCTACTTTATAGCCATGTTCCAGATTATTTATCCGACACCTGTGAGTATTGAAGAATATTTTCCTGGTGCATAGAAACAGGAACTCACACTCCCATTCCCTTCAAGAGCATCACAATGAACAAATTGAAGCTGATCTCATTCCTTCATTAGCAGCATCTCATGTCATAGGTGTTCAGTAAATGTGGATCTAAGAGAACCTGCCACACCGCTAGTGTTTTGTCACCAGCTAATCTATGCAGGACCATAAGATATAGGCAGAGGGTTAGTCTCCAAGGCAATTGTTGTGTAGATCTCAGACTATCTCCTTTAAAGCTGTAGCATACTTAGGTAAAGTTAGTAGATCTGTTGGCTGATTTACTATTAGCCTTTCCGGTATGGAAGTCTCATTCTCTGAGGGCTCAGGATCATCTGAACATTCTGGAGCATTGGAATACGATCAGCAGCTACATAGGCAGTGCAAAGAGAATCAAAAATTGCTTATATTTCTGTGGTTAAGATCTGATTAGTAAGTATTGGCTCAATCCTAGTCTCCTAGTCTCCATGTTCAGACTTGAAAAATTGATAGTCTATTAGGCTCCGAATCTGTGTCCAAGGAATAGGGTATGAAATAGAAATGTTTTGCCACTAAATTAGTGGAATTAGTACCTCCAAGTCAGAGGCTCTCTGTCGCTAGGAAATACCCTGCATTCTCGCTTTGGCTATGAAGACTCCTTGCCAGCTGAAAGATGGCCACTCTCAGAGATCCCGTCAAAGGACGCCACAGAATTATGCAGAATTGCTTTACTTGCCGCTAAACCTTAGCCTTCAGACTTCTAATGCAGACTCTATGAGCTAGTAAGTGCCCTGTGATTATAAATTAGGCTGGGCTGAACGGCCAAATATACGGTTATTTGTAGTATATAGCCGGAGCTATGTCAGTGTGCGACCGATCAGTCCCAAAGCTTGCTCCGCCCCCCCTGGAATACTTATATTATAATCCACAATTACTGAATCCTAAGGAAAATACTCAATATGCCTCCTGCACTAACATTATTAATGGTCTCATTCAATACTGTGTATGAATGTATAGACACAAGCACTGTAGTCCTCAGCATCCCTATTTATAAAATGTAATGCTGCAGGCAGAGAGAGAAGATGAACTGTGCCCATCTCTGTTACTGGCTTTCAAAAAGGGGTAGTGAAGTATTGTTTCCTTTCCATAATGTGCGTTAGATTACACTCTCATTATTGAAATCATTTTAAGAATTATAGAGGGATATAATTCAACAAAAATTTTAACATTGTAGCAAATAAAATAAAAAAGTCCTGAAGAGATACAATTCATCTTGTTTTTTCTGGGTGGTGTTTGTCTTTGTATACTACTTTGAAATCCTGTTTTCTCTTCTAATCTGTGCTTACATTATGTAAGCATTATTTCAAAGTCAGAGGTAGCTTGTCTAGCTTCACCGCCACCACCTCTCTTTCCTGTTTAGCGAAGTCATATGTTATTTTATACAGTAGATCCATCTCTCCATTCTTAAAAAAAAAATCAGCTGCCTCCTAACACAGGATCTGTAAAAGCTGGTGAGGTTGGTAAAGCAAGAGGGAGAGCTAATTTATAGTGTGCTCGTAAATAGGCTAAAATGCCCATTTACTGGCATGCGATAAATTACCAGCCATTGCAAGTGGCTGGTTATTGCTACCGTGAGATTGCGGTAGCAATTAGTGCTCCAAAAATTAACCAGAGATTAGATCTCTGGTTAATTTTACAAAAATGCAGCAATTGCAGTTTTTTATTAAAAAGAAAATGTAGCAATTTTATTAATAAAAAACAACTGCACAAAGCAGTTTTTATGGGTTAAAGTTCCTTTACATTTCGGTCTATGGGGAACTGTGTGCTCCCTGTAATTATATATGTATATGACTATATACATGTATGTTTAGGTGTTAATATGTGTATATACACATATAAAACACATAAATATATATGTATATATTCATATATATTAAACATTTGCTGCCCATTGTTGCGCGACTTACCTCCTTTGCTGCGCTAGGTTCTCATGCCATGCCTCACAGCATGAGAACGAGGCTCCCATTGGAGCCTGTGGAAGCTCGCTTTCGTGAGCGCAATGCTTCCCTGAAATACAAACGTGAGGACATGTTCGCATTGTGTTCAACTTGTAATACCAGTGCATATTTGCGTGCACTGGTATTACTAAGTGGTGCACAAATATCACTTACGCAAAAGCGATTTTTTTTGAACTCCACTTGTAATCTAGCACTTTATATGAAGTCATTTTGGATTTGCAATTCCTAAAAAAAATCCATATATAACATCAAAATAATAGACAGACTATTACAAATGTGTATTGAAAGTTCAGAACAATAAGAAGGTTTATTTTTTTCCAGTATCCAAACAATAGAGTTGATCACAATCTTTAGCCTGTTTTCGGCAGATAACGATTACTGACGCTCGGCCGATACTGTCAGTTTGTTTTCCCAGTGATTTCACAATTCTAAAATGCTTCTGCCGTTAATACCCATGAAGCTTGTAATCTTTACCTGCAGAAAACAACATAAAATTTGTATCTTTCTCCTCAATCTTCTGATTTCGTTATCCAAAAATCAAACACACAGGATTAAGGACAAACAAAGTGGTAAATGGTTTGTAAGTTAATTGATCCTATTAATATGGTGCAATTAACCTTTTCTGCTCTAAAACCATAGTGTGCATTTGTCTTTTTTTAAAGGGATTTGAATATGAGCATTTTTGTTGCGTTATCAAGTTACTAATTTTTATTAGTGTAAAAGTGTTTATTATTAAATAAAAATTACATTTTCATAATTCAGTTAGAGCATGCAAAAAATAAATAAAGATGAATACCTAGGGGTAGATTTACCAAGCAGCGGATACTGCCATCTACCCCCATACTTTCCGGCCCGCCAGAAATGTAAGTTAAGAAACAGCGGTCATAAGACTGCTGCTCCTTAACTCGTCCACTACAGCGGATCATGTCCACCCGCACATTGCTAAATCTACCCCAATGTCTCATTAAGCATATTTTGGTAAACAAAATGAAATGGACAGTCTTTCAGATCATTCAGACAAGGCCCCATAAGAGACTTGTTCAGTTAAGGCTTGTTTAGAAAGGTATTCTGTCAAGAAAGTTGAATCCTGTTTGTCCCCAGTGGGCTGTCTTTTCTAATTATAAATATTCATTGGATAAGGAAGAATCCAAAGGAAATCAGCTATATAACCAAGTTAAGTATATGTGTATTGGGTTTGTGTCAAGGTTTCTTGACTCACGTTGGAGCAGAAAGTCATTATGTAGTTTCATTTTTGTGTTGCTTGGTGATATAAAGTGTGTTTTAAAGGTGGGAGGTCAGCAATTTCTCCTCAGAGACATTCAAGGCTGAGCAAGGATTGAACAACATGCTTTGTGCAGCTGCATAAAAATTTACGTCACAAGGCAGAGAAGCCATGAATTATTCAGGGGAAAGCTATTCTGCTGACATTCTTGGTATATGCAAGACAGTTTGGAATAAACTAGAGGAGATTATTATTCTGGATAATAAATTCATTTCATTTTTTTGTTGGTTTAAATATGGCAACCTGGTTCTTAATGTCTAAAACATGAGGCAAAAGTTCTTTGCTTTAAAGTCCCAATTGTTCTTCATATATTTTGCCAATATATATCTAAAGGCCAAAAACTGGTTTTCTGTGAAACAAAATTTCAAATAACCTTCATATTACCCTAATAATTCAGGTTTGCAGTAGATGAGGTCCTATTAGTCATGGATCACTGTAACACCATAAGGCCTTATTAATTCTGCCCTAGTGTGATTTGTTAGATCATATCTTTCTACTGTTATTAAGACACTAAAAATCTGATCAAACCGTTTATAAAAGGGAAAACTAAAACGCTTTTTTACAATGCGCTTTTAAAGAGATGTCGTACTTGGAAAGGTTCAATTATGTATTTGAAAAAGAAGCATTTACTATGTTAACCAAAAACATTAAGGAAAAGCTGTTAAAAATAAAATAGCTCTTCCTTCACCAGTTCTACCTGACTAGCCATACTACTAGACCACCTAAACACACATACTACTAGACCACCTAAACACACACATACTACTAGACCACCTAAACACCCATACTACTAGACCAGCTAAACACACATACTACTAGACCAACTAAACATACATACTACTAGACCAACTAAACACCCATACTACTAGACCAACTAAACACACATACTACTAGACCATACTACTAGACCACCTACACACACATACTACTAGACCATACTACTAGACCACCTAAACACACATACTACTAGACCATACTACTAGACCACCTAAACACACATACTACTCGACCACCTAAACACACAACTAACCACCCAGTAATGCCACAGATTGCCCAGCTCTGTCCAATGAACAACCACCACCATCACTCATGCTGAATCTGCCCACAGAACACCCATGACTCTACTTACATGCTGTACTGATTCAGGCAGGGTAGCATTTGCTCCCTCCCCTCTTTTAAGGGACACTAAAGTCAAAATTAAACTTCATGATTCAGAGGATGCAATTAAAAAGCACACACAACTTTTCAATTTTTTTAATCAAAGTGTGCAGTCTTTTATATGCACACTACTTGTAGTAGTGAGCATGTTCACAGCATATACAACATCTTTGATTCGCTGATGGCTGTCACATGATGTAGGTGACATGGAAGTATGAGAAGAAACTGTTGGTTTATTCAGGACAGGAGCATGACATTTTATCTAGCAGTCATTCAATCAACTGATCTAATCTGTCTGTCAGTGGTACAGCTCCTGATTGTCTGCACCACTAACATTGATAGCATAGTAAAAAAACAACCCCTGAGGGAGAAGAGAGCAGTGCACACAGTCAGTAACTATTCCCAGTGGTAAAAATAAACAATTGCAGTGCCCTTCCAGAAGAGGTGCTACTATTACTTATACTGCAATGTAAAAATATTAAGTTTATAATTCCTTTAAGGTTATGTTCTGAATTATTATAAACTGGATGAGGAGGTGAAGGAGAATTGTGGACAGTGGTCCAAAGAGGTTTGTTGGCAGAGCCTCATTCAGAGCTTTGTTGGCAGAGCAGTAGGCAATATTGGACAGATTAGGAGGCAGTTATAAAGGCAGCTATATATGTTCAGCAACTACCTGTTATAAGGTGACTAGCAAAGACATAATCACTAGGAAAGCACATAAAGAACAATGTTCAAAAAAAGGATTTCTGCGCCTAAGTTACTAATAAAGAAAGTGCATGAAAGGTGCATCAAAATGTTTTCAATATTCATCATTCATACAAATGCTTTAATGAAATATTGTAACAAACAGGCACACCATATAAATGCTAGGTTTAAAACTACTTGAAATCCTAGATGAAATATATTGAGGCAACCTGAGAGTAATATACCCAGAATATCATTAAAATATTTAGACCGCTATGGTGAGTCAGTATTGACCAAAGTATTACACTATCTGCAGCTAAACTCCTTCTATAGCGAGAATTATATTTATTGCTATGCTGGCTAGATATAGGTATCAGGTCAAATATATCAATTCTAGGAGTAAGCAAGTTTAAAAATTAGGAGACATGTACGCCCATGACACGCATTTCACATCACGCTTCTTCGGAGAGGTGACGATAAATATAACTCTCGCTGTAGAAGGAGTTTAGCTGCAGATAGTGTAATACTTTGGACAATACTGACTCACCATAGCAGTCTAAATATTTTAATGATATTCTGGAGATATTACTCTCAGGTTGCCTCAATTTATTTCATCAAAGAGTTCAAGTATTTTTAAACTTAGCATGTATGTGGTGTGCCTGTTTGTTACAATATTTCATTAAAGCATTTGTATGAATGATGAATATTTGAAATATTTTGATATTTTTTTATTTTGTTACATTCCATGCACTTTCTTTATTAGTAGCTTATTAGTGAGAGTTTATTAGTCGCTGATGTGAGAGTTGGCAGAAGGGGAGAGTGCAGGGGTGGAAAGGTAGATCTGGGTATCATCAGCATAGAGGTGATAGCTGAGGCCATAGCTGTTAATAAGTTTACCCAGTGAATAAGTGTAAATAGAGAAGAGTAGAGGACCCAGGATGGAGCCTTGAGGTACTCCAACAGACAGGGGCAATAGAGAGGAGGAGTCACCAGCAAAAGAGATGGTGAAGGATCTGTTAGAGAGATAAGAGTGCATCCAGGAGAGGGCAGTGTCACAGAGACCAAGAGAGCTGAGAGTCCGTAGGAGAAGGAGATGGTCAACAGTGTCAAAGACAGCAGAGAGGTCAAGTAGATGAGTATAGAGTAGTAGCCTTTGTTTTTAGCAGAAAGGAAATCGTTAGTAACCTTGGTGAGGGCAGTCTCAGTTGAGTGTTGGGAACAGAAGCCAGATTGCAGGGGGTCAAGCAATGAGTTGGAGGTCAGGAAGTCGGTTAGGCGATTGAAAACTAGTTTTTCCAGGAATTTTGAAGCTAGTGGGAGCAGTGATATGGGGCGATAGTTTGCAGGGGAGTTAGGGTCAAGGGAGAGTTTTTTCAGGATGGGGGTGACCTTCAGATGTTTGAAGGAGGCAGGGAATGAGCCGGTAGAAAGGGTGGATTAGCCTGGCAGATGCATTTAGGATGGATTGGAGGGGAGAAAGGCGGGAGAGAGGGAGGCCAGTTAGTAAGTTGTTACAGTAGTCAAGTCGGGAAATTACCAGGGAGTGGATTAGCTGTTTAGTAGTTTCAGAACTCAATTTTGGAGATATTGCGTAGGTGGTTGCGACAGGATGAAGAGAGCAGTTGGATGTGGGGAATGAAGGACAGACGAGTCAAGCGTGACTCTGAGGCAGTGGACTTGGTGTGATTGGGAGATAGTGGTGCCGCCAACAGTGATAGAAAAATTAGAAACTGGAGTAGAGTTAGAGGGGGGAATTAGAAGTAGTTCGGTCTTGGACATATTTATTTTTAGGTGGTGAGAGGCCATCCAGGAGGAAATGCCAGATAAGCAGTCGCTGATGTGAGAGTTGGCAGAAGGGGAGAGTGCAGGGGTGGAAAGGTAGATCTGGGTATCATCAGCATAGAGGTGATAGCTGAGGCCATAGCTGTTAATAAGTTTACCCAGTGAATAAGTGTAAATAGAGAAGAGTAGAGGACCCAGGATGGAGCCTTGAGGTACTCCAACAGACAGGGGCAATAGAGAGGAGGAGTCACCAGCAAAAGAGATGGTGAAGGATCTGTTAGAGAGATAAGAGTGCATCCAGGAGAGGGCAGTGTCACAGAGACCAAGAGAGCTGAGAGTCCGTAGGAGAAGGAGATGGTCAACAGTGTCAAAGACAGCAGAGAGGTCAAGTAGATGAGTATAGAGTAGTAGCCTTTGTTTTTAGCAGAAAGGAAATCGTTAGTAACCTTGGTGAGGGCAGTCTCAGTTGAGTGTTGGGGACAGAAGCCAGATTGCAGGGGGTCAAGCAATGAGTTGGAGGTCAGGAAGTCGGTTAGGCGATTGAAAACTAGTTTTTCCAGGAATTTTGAAGCTAGTGGGAGCAGTGATATGGGGCGATAGTTTGCAGGGGAGTTAGGGTCAAGGGAGAGTTTTTTCAGGATGGGGGTGACCTTCAGATGTTTGAAGGAGGCAGGGAATGAGCCGGTAGAAAGGGATAGGTTAAATATGTGAGTAAGAGCTGGAGTGAGGGTGGGAGACAGAGAAGAAATAAGATGTGAAGAAATAGGGTCAAGTGGACAGGTAGTGAGGTGTGAGGAAGACAAAAGGGAAGCAACTTCACTCTCAGTGGTTGGGAGGAGGGTGCAGAGAGGGTGACTGGGAGCGGAGTTGGGAGATTGCAGGTCTGTGTTGGGATGTTTCCTCGGATTGCAAGTGTTTTATTGAAAAAATAGTGAGCACTGAATGCAGATGAGGGGGTGGTGCAGGTGGGTGGAGGAGAGAGTTGAAAATGGAGAAGAGTCTTTTAGGGTTTGAGGAGTTAGTGGATATAAGAGAAGAGAAGTAGGTTTGCTTAGCTAAGCGAAGGGCAGAGGTGTAAGAGTAAAGAATGAACTTATAGTGCATGAAATCAGGTTCAGAGCGGGATTTCCTCCAGGCACGTTCAGCAGTGCTGGAGCATTTTTGTAGGTGACGTGTTTGTTGGGAGTGCCAGGGTTGGAGCTGATGACTTGGGGCTTTGCGAGGTTGGGGTGGAGCGAGAGTGTCAAGTGCAGCGGAGAGACTATTGTTATAGTGGGTTGTAGCAAGGTCAGGGCAGGATATCGTGGAAGTGTGGGAGAGGCAAAGTTGAATAAGATTGGAGAGTTGGGGAGCGTCCACAGTGTGCAAATTTCTACTGGTGCTGGGGGCGAGAGGGGGAAGTAGGTTTAATATCTATATTAGGATTAAAGGTGAGCAGATGGTGGTCTGAGATGGAAAATGGGCGACAGGCAACATCAGAAAGAGAGCAGAGATATGAGAATACCAGATCAATCGAGTGTCCATTGCGGTGGGTAGGGAATATGGTGGATTGTGAGAGGCTGAAGGAGTTAGTGAGTGAGAGGAGTTTAGAGGCAACAGGGGCAGATGGGTTGTCAATAGGGATGTTGAAGTCCCCAAGGATTAGAGCAGGTGTATTTGTAGAGAGAAAGTAAGGAAGTCAGGCAGCAAAGTTGTCAAGGAATTGGGAGGTTGGTCCAGGAGAGCCATAGATAACTGCCACTCTGAGAGAGAGAGGGGAGAACAGACGAATGCAGTGGACTTCAAAGGAAGAAAAGGAGAAGGATGGAAATGGGGATAGGTACTGATAGGAGCAGGAGGGGGAGAGTAAGATGCCAACACCGCCACCGTGTCTCTCACCTGGCCTAAGGTGAGCTTAGGTGCAGAAATCCTTTTTTTGCACATTGTTCTTTATGTGCTTTCCTAGGAGTAGGCTATGCCTGTTGTTGGGGTCAAGGAAGTCCTGGGTTTCACTCTTGAAAGCGGGACATTTGCCTTGAAGTTGAAACGGGGCTGACCTCCCACACTGAGGGAGTTAAAGAATGTCAGAATTTTGAAATTTAAATGGTAGAACAAACGTTAAGTGTAAATGACAACAAATCATTGACTTAAATGTTTATAAATAAATAATGAAATGTAATCAGTACATGTCCCTGATTCAAAAAAGCTTAATATTTATCAAAACCAATTATTTTAAAAGTATGATTGTAATGTTATTTAATAAATGCATCATCTGCATCATCTCCTGCCCTCAGTGATATCCAGTTCACACAATCGGAACAATCACATCTACACTGTATTTGATTTTTATAATTACTTTGGTGAGCTCCTGTAAGCATGCGCAATTCATTTCAAGCATCAGTGCATATTCAGTTGTGTCAACAGTCCAAGCACTTCATTGACACTTGTGCTGTTTGTCCTTGTCAGCTATGAACATATGCACAAATCGAAATGTCATTAATCACAACACCAATTGCAAAATATTGCTTGTTAAAAAAAATGTTTTGCTTCCTGTTGCCAATAAAGTTTACTTTACATATATGTAGAAGTGTGGTTAGATAACTGCTCTATGCTCCAGGGGATGGCAAAATCCTTATACTTACACTACACTTGCTCTACTGCCCTGAACTAGTGCTGCAGCCATGCTGACTAGATTAGACGCGGCAAACACACTGTCTACATAGGGTTGCCACCTCAGCCATGTTTTCCTGGACACTTATGAGTTACACCCTGCAGCATGTGTAACTCATAAGTGTCCAGGAAAACATGGCTGAGGTGGCAACCCTATGTCTACCAGAGAGCTCAGGTCAAATACTTCAGCTCCAAGAAGGTTAGGTAGGGAAATACATCACTGGCATCACAGAGCATTTTTTCATGTTCTACATCAATTTATTATGTAATGTATTTTCTATCTTCTAAATGAAAAAAATATTTAAAAAAAATTTAAATTTGTATTTTTGCAGGAAGGCAATTTTTTAATTTTGACACATTTTTTTCATTTAGAAGAAAGAAAATACATTACATAATGTGCTGATTAAATAGCATATATATCTGTATGCTTATATTTATTTGATATATTCATATCCTTGTCAGTTCACAGTCAAAGGAACTTGAAGGCAGTCAACTATCTGTGAACTATAGTGCATGCACATATTGATCTTTTCTGGATAAGTGTTCTACAAGTGCCTCACCTTTATTCCAAATATTGCTTTAACTTGTTGTGAACAGCAATAGTGGTATTGCTGCAGCAAGGTCTGAAGCTAAATACTGGTGCATTTCAAAAGTGTCAATCACACTATAAAAGTATTCCCTCCTACTGTAGGCTTACCTAGCCAATTACAAAGGAACATGACAACATGGTTCATGGTGCTACCGGGCCCGTCCTTTTAAGGGTCCCGGCCACAGCTGCTCAAGCAGAATCAAATTTTAGAGCAGCTTGTTTACGGGGCTGCAGTTTCTAATCACGCTAGATGTTGTTAAACTTGTGGTGACTGAAAAGCAACCAGGAAAATTGATATAAGTTTTTCTTAAATAAATACCTTGCAAGCAACATTTGCTGGCAGAGGCATAACTAGAATACAGAGCTAAAAATTTCCACTTGCCAATGTAATGGTGGCAAGTGAAAGTTAGTTAGTACATGTTGAGTCTGAAGTATAGTGGGTGTTGTAAGTAACAAAGTTTGCACATTCTATTTGCACAATGTACATTCCTATTGCAGCAATGACAAACACACATTTTGGGCTATTATATATCCATGAAAATGCAAGGAAATGTTATTCCTCTAGGGCTATAGGGACCCCATTAGTGCTTAGACTGTTACTTCTGTGAGGGTTAACGGGGAAAAGAAAGAGATATGAAAGAGGGGGGGAAAAGAGAAGATATGGCCTGGAGAGAAGGGAGAGGTAAAAGAGAGATTGATGAGAAGAAGAGTTGAGAAAGATAGTTAAAAGTAAGAAGAGAGCGATGCTAATTATAAAAAAAAAACTCCAGACCTACTATGACCTTCCATGACTGTCAGCACGCTCTGCATTCTCTCAGTTCAGCAACTTTCTTTTTTGAACCAGCTGTTGTCTTTCCCAGAACATCTAGTTGATGTTCTAGGTATAAAATAAAAACAATATTACAAATTGTTTGTCAATGGCTAAACATATGCAAAGAGGGGGTAACGTAGAGGGTGTTGTGTGGGTGGGATTAGAAGTGGCAAGTATCATTTTGTGCTGTCTAGTAACATAGGACTTGAAATTTTGAGCCCTGTGTGTGTGTGTATGTATATATATATATATATATGAGTGCTCAAAAGCACTCTAAGGAAGCTGTGCTGTCTCCAGAGTCCCAGGCAGTTAACCCCAGACAAATCTGGCTGCAAGGCCCATAGGGAAAACTACAAAATAAATTAATACAACATACAAAGAAAGACCAGCACTCACTTACAAGTTCTCATGATTAAAAGAAAAACTGGAAGAGTTAGTTACCGCATCTGGCCAAATGGGACAAGCACAGGTACCACGTCCAGCTCTCTCCCAAAACCTGGGTCCCTAATACATTATTATTATACTTTATTTATGAAGCACCAGCATATTCTGCAGCGCTGTCCATGGGTAAAATTAATTTATATTAAACAATGATATAAAACTTGTAGGAGACAAGACAAAATTTGACAAACACATACAGGAGGAGTTGAGGGCCCTATTCCCGTAAGAACTTACAATCTAGAAGGGTAGGTAGTTGAGAAACAGGAGGTGATGACTGCAAGAGTGAGGAAGATGTTAATACAGATTTAGATGAGGGAAATATTAGGTAAGTGGAATTAAAAAATGTCTTCAGGGAGCGTTTAAAAGAAGAAAAGATATATAGCTATATATAGCTCATTAATTATGCTTTGCAATTGGTGCTGTTCAAATGAGAGGGGCTTGCCACAAACTTTGTCCTGGGGTCCAGTAAGTTCTATTTATGCCTCTGCCAGCAAATGTTACTCGAAAGATATTTACCTTTGCTGCATTATGCATACGAGTACTCACAAGCTTGTTGTGGTGTGTATTCTAAGAGGCTTATAACTACAGGTTACTGTCCCTTTAAGTATTTAAGTATTACATTCTAAGAATCTATCCTTTCTTTGGCTGCCTATTCTCTCCAGTGCGTTGCTAGTCTAATTTCTGCATCTAGTGACCCAGTATTTGAAGGTCAGTTTCAGACAAAGCTTGTTGTCCATCTGCAGATAAATTTGATGCTTCTGAAGCTTTGCTTGATACATCTCTTTTATGTATTTGTTTTCATCCATGGTGCTTCCAATTATCCAAAGGGAGGCCGAGAGAAGGGAGGTGTCAGACAGTTATTGCAGACAGAGGACCAGAGATAGTCTGCTGGCATATCTTCAACTTCGGGACTTTGTTCTTTTGCTTTGAAAGTTCTTTTATTTGACTGCTCGCTGTCTGTCATTAGAAGACAATAGAAACATGATTGAACATCCACCTTCAAACTCAGAAAGTTTATCATTTGTGTTGTGGCCTAGATTGCATCACACTCATAATGACTTTGTAGCGATGATAAAAGTTGAATCAATGCTGAAATAGACGTGTTTGTTCTTGTAAGCTCAGTGTGCTCCCTGGGGTCTACGGCAGGCCCCATGCTGAGACTGCAGAAGATCAAATCACAGCCAAGCTAAAATCCAATGTGCAATGAAAAGAGATATTGCAAGAGAAATGAAATCCCATTTATTTCACACATATTCAAAGTTTGATTAAAAAAATGCTATCCCTACTTATATGTGTTCTGCAGCTTAACGTTTTGTAATGGCTATTGAATAAAGTAGTGAGCAGTTATTATCAAACAGAGAGAACCCACAGGGAACTGAATGTAATTGGAAGAGAAGAAGCAGCCTGCAGGACAGAGTGAAAGAAATCAGGAATTTCAGAGCTGAGCCGCATGCTGGTTGCATCCGCTGCCAATAATTTATCATAGTAGGGGGGTTATTGTCAGAGGAAGCTTCTCTTCTCATCCATCACAATGAATTAGAATAAAGACAGAGAGAGTTACTAACAGTTCATCCGTTTTTGGGATTGAAATATTGGGTAGGAAAACGCACCTTAAAGGGCAAGCGTGGCTGCTGGACTCACTATAAAACTTGTAAACCCAAGCAAAATAAGCAAACCCTTTGCCATGAGTTAGGATGGACAAAAGTCATCATTTTAGTATTCTAATGGGAGAACAAATGTTTTCCATTCAAATGTTTCACTGTTCTTATGAGCAGATCATTTGTTTGGCAATGGGTCAATAGAATCAAGCTTGTCACTATATGGTTTTGTCTATATAATAGGGGCACATGTGCACCTTTGCCTGCTATTGAAGGGACACTAAACACCTTATAATTACAAGACATTTCTGTTGTCTTCCTGTAGAATTACACATCAGCCAAGTTTAAACATGTTACAACAATACAACACCTTGTTTTCTGCAATTATTTTCAATAAGCAAACTCCACCAACCAGTTGCCTTATTTGGAGACCAGACTGGAATAGACAAGGCTAACCACTGTTATGTTGTTATCTGGTGATGCCAGTTATGGACAGATTTGTAGCACAGTTGCATTTCCAGTTCTAATTAGGGTTGCCACACAGCAGGGTTTTACTGACATGGGCAGTATTTTAAGGCTCAAGTAACAATTGAAAATAAAGATTAAATATAGAAATAAAGATGCTATCATGGCCAAACGTCTTCTAAATGTTTTGTAAACTAATTATAAGCAAATGATCAGTCCTAGCAGCATTAGCTCCTGATTTATGCTGTCTAATAAATTATGCAAATATATGCTAATAAGCATGGCCAGTATTTTTTTTTTTTGCCAGAAAATGTAGTAGATCTGGTTCTAATAATTAGAAAACTCCAGATTGTCAGTGTTAATTTACATGAAGAGGATAAATAAATAACAAAATGTCTATTAAAAAGTTGTTTTACTAAGCATTTTCTATTTTAGTCTCACAATGCTTACTGTCCTTGTAAAGCAGTGTTTTTCAATTGCGGTCCTCAGGTACCCCCAACAGGCCAGGTTTTCCTTATAGCTGAACCCGTACACAGGTGATGGCTACTTACCTACTCTCAGCTGATTATTTCACCTGTGCACTGGTTCAGCTATGATGAAAACCATGCCTGTTGGGGGTAGTTGAGAACCACGATTGAGAAACAATGCTGTAAAGCACCTCAGAAAACAAAAAAATATTAAAGCCCATAATCAGTAGTCTCCCTAAGCAGAGACAGTGTTTGGTCAGATGCCCCTAGGTCTGGCTTTATAATTTTTATTAAAGTACTGCTAGTGAAAGATGTTTATACAGTTTATGTATAGAGCCTTGCAGTGCCTCTTTACAATGTGCACTTTAAATAGAATGTGGACTGGGTCCTACTTTAATTTATTGTAAACTATCCATTTCAAACCATAAAACAAAAGATCACTATGTATGATTTTGTAACATACACCCAGGTGCCATATACTATAGCACTACATATTATATAATGCTTTACACATTTACTTTAAGATGACCCTTTAAGATGAATAGGATTGTGCATTTTGCTGGTTTGACTGCAGCTGCAAGATGTGTCAGCTCTGCAAAGTCCTTTAAATGGAAATGTTGAATGGAAAACCATGTAGCTCACACAGAACTGCATTTCACAGTAACAAGAGACACATGGAGCACAAAATTGTAAGCAATAAGATGTGGGTTGTATTCACTTTAGACTTCATTTCCTGTATTTTGTTCCTACTAGTACTGCATTAGAAATATGATGTATACAATATAACACTGCATTGAATGCTATGTAAACGCTGTCTCAGATTGTCAGCAAGTGGGCTGATCATAGGCATTGGACATGTTTGAAGTGTCTTGCAGCTCATAGTGTATTCATGAAATGCTTTACATGTACTTGTCCACATATCTCACAGTGCATTTCTGAGACACAAAACAGCTAATATTATAGAAAAAAATAAATAGAAGCTGATAGAATCTAAATATTCTCCGACCAGTTTAGCTCTAACTGAGACATTTTAGCATTGTTGGATTCTGCTATATAAAATCTCACAGCCTAGAGAAGTAACTCTCAGGTAATTTGAAATTCAGCCCCTTTTTAAAGACACCATGGGGTCGATCCGATATAAATCGTCGCCCGCAAAAGCCGGCGACGCCAATATTTGCACGGATTTGGTATCACATATACGGCGTAACCTAGAAGTTACGCCCGTATATATTTCTGCCGTCGCCCGCAGTTTTTTGGGCCATAGGCAGGTATACCAAACCCGCGCAGTTTGGTATCCAATATGCAGCGTAAGGACTTACGTGGCGAAAATGGAGAAAACGTACTCCATTTTCACCTCGCCACAAAAAGCAGCCGTAAGAAGCCTTACGCTGACTATTGGAGCCCCGTAACTCCCTAAACTAACTAGAAAATAAACCTAACACCTAACGCATGCGCAATGTCTATCTCCCTGTCAACCGCGATCCCCCCGAAATCCCTAATAAAGTTATTACCCCCTAAACCGCCGCTCCCGGACCCCGCCGCCATCTACATAAACTAACCCCCTACTGTGAGCCTCTAAAACCGCCGCCATCTACCTTATCTATTCCCTAATCTGACCCCTTACACCGCCGCCACCTATATAAAAATTATTAACCCCTAATGTAAGCCCCTTACACCGCCGCCATCTCTATTAAAATGATTAACCCCTAATTTAATCTACCTACCCCGCCGCCAGCTATATTATCTATATTAACCCTAAGTATATTATAGTTAATATAGGTATTACATTATATATATTAACTATATTAACCCTAATTATATTAGGGTTAATATAGTTAATATAGTTACTATAGTATTTATATTAACTATATTAACTCTATCTAACCCTAACTAAATTTATATTAAATTAATCTAATTCATTTATAAACTAAAATATTCCTATTTAAATCTAAATACTTACCTATAAAATAAACCCTAAGATAGCTACAATATAATTAATAATTACATTGTAGCTATGTTAGGGTTAATATTTATTTTACAGGTAAATTGTTAATTATTTTAACTAGGTATAATAGATATTAAATAGTTATTAACTATTTAATATCTACCTAGTTAAAATAATTACCCAATTACCTGTAAAATAAATCCTAACCTAAGTTACAAATACACCTACACTATCAATAAATTTAATAAACTACAAACATCTATCTAAAAATACAATTAAATTAACTAAACTAAATTACAAAAAAAAACAAACACTAAATTACAAAAAATAAAAAAAAGATTACAAGATATTTAAGCTAATTACACCTATTCTAAGCCCCCTAATAAAATAATAAACCCCCAAAATAAAAAAAATTCCCTGCCCTATTCTAAATTCAACAAATTTCAAAGCTCTTTACCTTACCAGCCCTTAAAAGGGCCTTTTGTGGGGCATGCCCCAAAGAATTCAGCTCTTTTGCATACAACAAATACAATACCCCCCCCCATTACAACCCACCACCCACATACCCCTATTCTAAACCCACCCAAACCCCCCTTAAAAAAGCCTAACACTACCCCCCTGAAGATCTCCCTACCTTGTCTTCACCACACCGGGCCGAACTCCTGATCCGATCCGGGCGATGTCTTCCTCCAAGCGGCAAAGAAGAATTCTTCCTCCGGCGATGTCATCCTCCAAGCGGCAAAGAAGAATTCTTCCTCCGGCGACGTCTTCCTCCAAGCGGCAGCAAAGTCTTCATTCTTCCGGCGGCATCTTCAATCTTCTTTCTTCGCTCTGCCGCCACGGAGCATCCATCCCGGCCGACTGCTGAACTTGGAATGAGGTACCTTTAAATGACGTCATCCAAGATGGCGTCCGCCGAATTCCGATTGGCTGATAGGATTCTATCAGCCAATCGGAATTAAGTTAAAAAAATCTGATTGGCTGATTGAATCAGCCAATCAGATTCAAGTTCAATCCGATTGGCTGATCCAATCAGCCAATCAGATTGAGCTCGCATTCTATTGGCTGTTCCGCCGGAAGAATGAAGACTTTGCTGCCGCTTGGAGGAAGACGTCGCCGGAGGAAGAATTCTTCTTTGCCGCTTGGAGGAAGACATCGCCCGGATCGGATCAGGAGTTCGGCCCGGTGTGGTGAAGACAAGGTAGGGAGATCTTCAGGGGGGTAGTGTTAGGCTTTTTTAAGGGGGGTTTGGGTGGGTTTAGAATAGGGGTATGTGGGTGGTGGGTTGTAATGGGGGGGGGGTATTGTATTTGTTGTATGCAAAAGAGCTGAATTCTTTGGGGCATGCCCCACAAAAGGCCCTTTTAAGGGCTGGTAAGGTAAAGAGCTTTGAAATTTGTTGAATTTAGAATAGGGCAGGGAATTTTTTTTATTTTGGGGGTTTATTATTTTATTAGGGGGCTTAGAATAGGTGTAATTAGCTTAAATATCTTGTAATCTTTTTTTTATTTTTTGTAATTTAGTGTTTGTTTTTTTTTGTAATTTAGTTTAGTTAATTTAATTGTATTTTTAGATAGATGTTTGTAGTTTATTAAATTTATTGATAGTGTAGGTGTATTTGTAACTTAGGTTAGGATTTATTTTACAGGTAATTGGGTAATTATTTTAACTAGGTAGATATTAAATAGTTAATAACTATTTAATATCTATTATACCTAGTTAAAATAATTAACAATTTACCTGTAAAATAAATATTAACCCTAACATAGCTACAATGTAATTATTAATTATATTGTAGCTATCTTAGGGTTTATTTTATAGGTAAGTATTTAGATTTAAATAGGAATATTTTAGTTTATAAATGAATTAGATTAATTTAATATAAATTTAGTTAGGGTTAGATAGAGTTAATATAGTTAATATAAATACTATAGTAACTATATTAACTATATTAACCCTAATATAATTAGGGTTAATATAGTTAATATATATAATGTAATACCTATATTAACTATAATATACTTAGGGTTAATATAGATAATATAGCTGGCGGCGGGGTAGGTAGATTAAATTAGGGGTTAATCATTTTAATAGAGATGGCGGCGGTGTAAGGGGCTTACATTAGGGGTTAATAATTTTAATATAGATGGCGGCGGTGTTAGGGGCTCACTTTAGGGGGTTATAGATATAATATAGCTGGCGGCGGGGTACGGGAGCGGCGGTTTAGGGGTTAATAACTTTATTAGGTTGCGGCGGGGTAAAGGAGCGGCGGTTTAGGGGTTAATAACTTTTTTATTGTTAGGCTAGTGAGGGGGGATAGCGGATAGAGGGTTAGACAGTGCGGGCTATGTTAGGGAGGCGTGTTAGACAGTGCGGGCTATGTTAGGGAGGCGTGTTAGACAGTGCGGGCTATGTTAGGGAGGCGTGTTAGACAGTGCGGGTGTTTTAGACTTTAGTCAGGTTTTATAGGCGCCGGCAGTTTCTAACGTGCCGCAAGTCACTGGCGACGCCAGAAATTTGTACTTATGCAGATTTCTGGACATCGCTGGTTTGTGAGACTTACGGCACGTTAGCATCTGACGGCGACCTATATGGGATGGCTCGAGTTGCGAGCTGAAACTGCGGGCGACGCCGGTTCCCTCGCTTGCGCCGCAAACTGCGATCGATATCGGATCGCGCCCAATGTACTTACATTTTTTGGGCATCCATATGAAACAGCAGCATTTAAACGTGTTGTAATTTCTTTTTTACTGAAAAATCGAAAGTAAAAACAATGTAAATTTAAACTAATATACAAATGTAACCCCTTAACGAATGACAATGCACCCTGTACGTTGCTGGTCATTTTTCTATGTTGGGGTTTAATAAGCTCGGCTTGCATTATAGTCTGATGTCTCCAGGAGGAAGGTAGTTTCTAACAGTGTGTTCTCACCACTTTCGCAACACCCACACTATTAGAAGGCAAAACAAGTTATATAAGGTATGTCCTGGTCATTAAGGGGTTAAGTTGCAGAGTTCATACTAATACTAACCAGGCTGTCTAACCACACCCCTGGAACGCCGGGCTCTGCCCTCAGAACATCTGTGAAAAAGTACCTATCAGATAATGACAATTAGTAGAAAGCGCCTATCAGGCACTTTCTGCTAATCCTCATTTGCTATCAACTACTGGGCATGAGTAGGAAGTAAACAACAGCTACAGCTGTATCAGTTTTAATTCAAATATTAAAAGCTTTTATTTCTTGTTTTTTAATGAAAAAAAAAATGTTTAGCTGATGCCCTTTTATATGGATAGTTACAAATATAGGTTAATAGAATTTTGTTAGGGTTTCCCTTTTAATAGATACAGAAAGGATTGTTTCTGAGACATGTGACCTTTCAGTCAGAACTAGTTTACTGTATAACAGTATTTACATTGATTGCAGTGTGCTCTGCCTAATATAGCATTGTACCCTTATAATATTAGACTGTAAGCTTCTAATGGTATGCACTGTGTAGCAATGCACAGCAGGATGTACATTATAACACTGTGCAACATTCAGAACTGCTCCCTAAGCTTTGTTATATTTTGTTCTCTAAATGTCACATTACCTAGTGATTACTTAAGTGTACAGTGAAAACTATTTATTTGAAAGGACGTTATTGTGATTAGCAAAGTGAGTAAATAATGATCCATCTTTAAATAATGTTTTCTTATTATCCTATTAAATGGTGTAAAAAATGGAAATGTCATGCTTAAGACTATGTTAATTGTAGCTGCTGAGCAAAAATCCCCACGCTTAAAGCTTATCATCCTTCTATATACTCACTGTGACAGCTTGTTTTTTTATTGCATCATTCACATCCTAGAAAACTTATTTTAAACGTACAGTAAACAAATTGAGATTTGTATATAAAATGTTTTGTTATGCATAATGGAACAACTTTGCAATATACTTGTATTTTGCCCCCATTTCATGTAATTTAGCTTTAAAATTGAGAAATTTCTAAAACTCATTGCTTAAACTGCACGCTGCTGACCTCTCAATACTATCTCTGCTATACACCTATCCCCAATTGGCTTTAACTAATGACAACTGCAAAAAATTCGGATTGGTTCCTCCATATAAGGTACATGGTGGGTGGAGTTTGGCTGTTGATAAATAATTGCAGTAAAATGTATCTTAAGGGACACTGAACCCAATTTTTTTCATTTGTGATTCAGATAGATCATGACATTTTAAGCAACTTTCTAGTTTACTCCTATTATTAAATTGTCTTTGTTCTCTTGCTATCTTTATTTGAAATGCAAGAATGTAAGTTTAGATGCCGGCCAATTTTTGGTGAACAACCTGGGTTGTCCTTGCTGATTGGTGGATACATCCACCAATAAAAAGTGCTGTCCAGTGTACTGAACCAAAAAAAAAACGTAGATGCCTTTTTCAAATAAAGATAGCAAGAGAACAAAGAAAAAAATTAATAATAATAGGAGTAAATTAGAAAGTTGCTTAAAATTTCATGCTCTATCTGAATCATGAAAGAAAAAAATTGGGTTCAGTGTCCCTTTAATTTGTTTTAAAAACATTAAGACTTGGTTGATGTGTTATTCTATAGCAACACAACAGATGTGACTTATAATAACAAGGTGTTTACTGTCCCTTTAAGCAGAGCAAAATAACATAATAGTCAACTAACTAACTATTTGTATGGTTACTTCTTATTGGTTGGCTTAAAGGAACATGCAACCCATGTTTTTCTTCTTTCATGATTCATATACAAATTTAAACAACTTTCATATTTACTTATATCACATTTGCTTCATTCTCTTGGTACATTTGCCAACATTAAAATATGTGCATTTTAATATAGCATAACTCAGAAACGAAAGCTGTCTGGACTGATTTTTAATTATCATTTGTTTCTAATTAGAATTTATCACACCTAGACCTTTCACCATAATAGGGCTTTAATTCTATGTTTATTCTTCAGTTGACCATTTTACTATGTAAAATAAAGCATTTTATATTACAAAATTGATTTCATACAAAATAAAACACGCATTTCACCTACAAAGGTTAGCAGTGATCATGTGATCAGGTATTATGTTTAGCTAAAAGAAAACAAATTATTTATATGTCCCTTTATGTAAAATCTGTTTACAGTAATGTTGATATTAATTGAGTGAAAACTATTTAAATTTTGCAAAGTTACCCTTTTGAATACTTTTAAAACATTAGTTTTATATGCAGAAAAAAAGCTAAATTGTTGATTTATTGTGAGTATTTAATAAATAATAGGAATGAGCAATTTGTAATTTGTTTACTAAAACTGAACATGGCTGTAGTCTGTGGTCATTGTCTTTATTTTGCACCTGATATATGACACATGATATCTGAATTTGCATAGATATTTGTGTGTTGCACTTTTGTACAAATAAAAAAAGAATCTAATGCTGCAGACTGCAGCTATTTTCAGCATTCATTTAAGTTAAATAGCCCTGATCAATAACTTTATTATCTCTTTAAATGGACATGAAATCAAAGCATATCATTAATTAGACACTGCAATGCAAATAATTTTTGAAAATCATTTAATGCCATAGTACAAATAAAGAACTTATAGTGTAGAATTTTGCTGGCTCATGTATATAATCACTCTGTGAGTAGAATAAGCATACTTTTTTACAGGTGTTTTACAACATAAGCAGGCAAATTGAATAATTCATGTTATTTTATTTCCCATTATTAAACAGTTTATGAAAGATGTTTGGGGGATTAAATGTTGTTTCATGTCCTTTTAATGATGACAACTGTGAGTAAAAGAACATTGTTGCAGAAATTCAGATATTTTACAATGTATATATTTGCCATTATTTACTGACTCTTGCTAGTATATTGGATGTGTCTGTTTGCTAGAATAGACTATAAAATAGGGACCTCTTCTGTTTGGTTTAACATTATCCAGTAAAGAGATAAAACAACCAAATTACCCTCTGACTCTATTTGTGGTTTTCACATTATAAAAAGCAATAACATAAATAAGTAATTGAAATTATAATGAGTACTGATTTAAAGACTGAATGATTTTTAATATTTTACCTGCTGTACATTTGGCTCCACAGGTTCATTAATTGCTTTATTAGCATAATTAAAGTGATCATTTCAGCTTTTTGTGGGTTATTACTAGAAAAGCGAGCAGTACATTGTCCATTATCCTTAAAAATACATCAAAAATTACAGCCCGTGTCAGAAAACTCCAATTACTGCCAACATTAAGCACTGACAGACTGATAGTGAATCTGCTATGTCTTTGTAAATAGGAAATAAATGGCTCTAAACATGACACCTTGTGCTTTGTGTATAAAACTCATCTGTGCATAGCACAACTCTGCTTGACCAATCATTTTTACTTTCACTTAAAGGGACATTTTGTCAACAGTTTTATTGATTTTGTCTCAAAGAAGACATTTCAAATGTATTTAAATTTTTGTTTTATTTAAAAAAAAAAAAAACAACTAATGTTCCTGTCCTTTTGTGCCCTCTCCACTAGTAAAGCAAATGCCAGTGAGGATTAGTAGGAGGTACAAAACGGATACTGCAGTATTAGCTTCAATTTAAAGGGTCACTATAGTAAAAAAATAAAATGCTGTAATTTGTTACAGCACGTAATTTTATCTCTAGAGTTGAGGCAAAGCAATGTGTTTAACCTCATACAAAAGTACCACTTGGAACCCGGAGAGCGCTGCTAGTCCCAGGTGTAATCTGCAGCTGATCCAATATCAGTAGCCCTGTTACACAGCTGGGTTTTGTGATTAGCACTGCTGATTAAATTAGCGTCAGTTTCCAATCTGAACAAGCAGTGCTCTGGGTCCTCAGCAGTATTCTAACTGTGTGTTTAACCCCTTAGTGTTGCTAGTGATAAAATAAAATGCTCTTACAATTACATTTCATTGTTTAACTAAAAATGTCCTTTTCAATTAATAGAGCTTTTACTTAAACATTTTAACAT